>NC_061078.1:2162063-2166694 GCF_021917145.1 Hypomesus transpacificus | reverse complement strand
AGGGGGTTGCCAAATAATCTCTGGCGTGTCGTACACAGACTCTCCTACAGCGAGGCGATGGCTGGAAAATGATGGAGGAGGATTATGTAGAAAATAGGGTCACTCAGCTAGAGACCCTTCCAATCCTCTCTGTCCACCTGAAGGAGGACAGCATTGTAATCGGATCAAATCAATGACAAGTTTACACATTTTAATGTCAGAGTGTCTCTGGTGGCTGAGATACAAACACACACTCACACTCACACACACAGACTCCAGAGAGAGAGAGAGAGAGAGAGAGAGAGAGAGAGAGAGAGAGAGAGAGAGAGAGAGAGAGAGAGAGAGAGAGAGAGAGAGAGAGAGAGAGAGGGGGAAGGTATACGAATGTATGACCTCCTTTGTCACAGATGATTCTATATCGAATGCAAGCTATAAAAGCCCCCCAAAACATTTCCTAAGAAGCATTGCAAACGCTCACTGTACACACACACATTCACCAACACATCATTCTACATACAGCTCTCATTCTAGTGCTTCTAGATATCGAGCCAACGAGGTCTCTCCACGGACGTGTTCTGAAACAGGACCTAGCAAACAGCCTCAGGCTGTAGTCTGTGTGTGTCTCTCACTGTGTGTGTGTGTGTGTCTCTCACTGTGTGTGTGTGGGTGTGTGGGTGTGTGTGTGTGTGTGTGCGCACTTCTGTCTTACAAGGAACTGTCTGAAATGTTTTTCCTTGGTTGCCACAGCTCCTGTTGTTACACGTCGGTGATGCTAGAGGGAGCTGCATCCCTGCTCTCTGTCACATGCACAGCCTCCCGGCGGGCCCACAGCCCAGCAGGCCCACAGCCCAGCAGGCCCACAGCCCAGCAGGCCCACAGCCCCGCTCCCCAGCCTGCTGGGCCCCCATCAAGAAGCCCTCAGCCGGCCGCAGGGTCGGCGCTAGGGCCGGGTCAGGGTCAGGGTCAGGCCCCAGAGGCCAGAGCTGCGGAGGTGGTCAGCTGCTGGACAAAGAGATGCTGGACATAAACTGACCCTGTCATTCACACAGAATAAAGGGTGGAGAGAGAGAGAGAAAGAGATTCAGACAGAGAGACATAGAGACAGAGAGACACACAGATAGAAAGACAGAGAGATAGAGACACATAGATGGAAAGACAGAGAGATAGTGAGACAGATGGAGAGACAGAGAGACAAAGAGAGAGAGAGGCAGTGTGAGAGAGAGAGATAAAAAGAGAGAGAGGCAGAGATGAAAAAAAAAAAAATCCTTAAGTTTACACACGTGGAAATGTGAATGTGGTTTCCCACTGTTGGAAAGCTTTTCAATTTGCTTTCTCTGTGGATGTCAGTGAGCAGGGCCAAGGCCTGGGCACTGACGCTGTCTGGGCCCTGAAAAGCAGATTTCAGAATTCTGTTCTTTAAATGAGAGGAGAGGAATATTGATCTGGCTCAGCTGGCCCTAGCAATGCTCTGTTTGTGTGTGTGTGCACGTGTGTGTGTTTGTGCACGTGTGTGTGTGCGCGCACGTGAGCATTTTCAAGCCTTTGTCTTTTTTGTACCTCACAGACCCCAGTGTGGTGTGTATGTGTGAGTGAGGTAGGAGGGGGGGTGTAACCATGGATACTGCCTAACCCCCTACTGCCCCCACAAGCCCCTGCAACATGGCTCAGGCGAGGTTGCAGTTAGGGGCCTTACACTCAAACACACACACACACACGCACTAAAGCAGCACAGCATACAGGCCTTGGTTACACACTCCCCCAAACCCACCGACAAACACATCTTCATACAATCACAAGCTGTACAGCAAGCATGTTTTAGACCCACTTGAAAGCCTCACAAAAATACTGTTTTTTTAAGTGTTTTTCTTTAGTCAAACTCAGCACAAATCAGGGTTCTCGTTTCACGTGTTGGTTTCACCTCCACGGAACACACACACACACACACAGTCTGAAATCAGGGGGACCAGTCAGACAACAGAGCAGCATAGAGAACTCCAGGATCACACTAATGCACAACACAGACTCATCCCTCATCATTTCCTTTCAATTTACCCTCTTTGTCTCTCCCACCCCCACACTCCCCCTGCACACACACTCACACACACACACACACACACACCTCAAACATACACACCTCTCCTCCTCACACACACACATACACACACACCTTCTTATGGGAATGAGACATGAGGCTGGGAGATCAGAGCGTTTTACTGCAGTGTAACTGATACAAATACTTCTCATTACCACAGTGACAGGCATTTCTCCTCTCGTTTAGGAAAATAGCATCATTACCCACACACACACACACACACACACATGATGTAGAGACACACTCATCTTCCTCTCTCAGCAAAGGAGGAAGACGATGATAGATGGCGGAGGGTTTCATAAGGTCGTTATTCGGCAGGAAGCCGCAGCGCTCACTGGCACAGGGGGAATCAATACGCCCAGGGTCAGTTACAATATTTAGGTCACATGATTCGTAGACCAAAATAAATCTTTAGTCTCTGAAATGTTGGTTCTGTTTTAGACTGCGGGAACTTGTGGACTAGGAAGAAGAGATGCAGGCTTGGTGTTCAGGCCTGTTGAGATAGTGGAGAAAGTGTAATACATTTTCAATATAAAACAACGGGCCTAATGTACAGAACAAGTCAAGCTGATGGCCTTTCAAAACTTCCACAAACACGATCAAACACAAGATACACCTAGAGTAAATATACATTGTGCCGCTGGTATACTTTTACTGTTACTTGCTTCTTGATCGTCTTTGGTCTACGTCATGTGATTGTTTTCCATTTCTCTAACAGGGAGAGAGCAGTTTTGCTGAGTAATGCAGCCACTGTCCAAACAGATGACAGAAAATGACAGAGAGAAGACAGATCAGCAATGAAGGAGAGCAATTGCATTTCCGTTTCAAATCAAAAGCTTTAAAACTTTTAGCTGATTCAAACGGCCTTCCCCCAATCCCCTCTCAGTCTGGGTTGTAAGGATGGGTGGGGTGAGGAGAGAGTGATGGATGGAGCGAGGGAGGAGACAATTCAAATTAAAGGAGTGGAAGACACTCGCAGAGAGACCAAAACATGTGCCCAATCGTGTAAGATTCAGTTCCAAAGTTGCCTCTCCGTCTACCCTGCTCAGGAGTGTCTGTGTGTGTGCCTATGTGTGTATGTTGGTGTGTGTGTGTGTGGTTTGTGCATGTGTGTGGGGCGTGCACGTGCGTGTGTGTGTGTTATTAATTGAGGATTTTGGGGCCTTTACAAACCATCTGACCCTTCACCTCTTTAACAAGCAGCAGCGCCGCCCCCTCTGGTCCAGGGACTCTTAATCTCACACCGCGTTAGAGGGAATTAGTCACAGACACACACACACACACACACAAATACTTAACCAATGACTCCCCCTGATCATTGTTAAGTTGTTGGGACCAGAAGTGTGTCAAAGAGGTTTCATGGTTATTCTAAGTAGGTCGCAGCTTCAAGCCTCAGTGGCAACACTCAGGTTAAACACGCCCCTTCAAAAGACGATAGACCCCAACACGACCCTTGAACACCCCCTTGAAAGTGTGTGTCTGTGCGTATACTTGTGTACGTTTGACCAGGCTGACTATTGATTATTTTAAAACAAAGTTGCTAAAAGTCTCGGTGATGAGTGGTTTGGTTTGACATAATATACATAAACTGGGTGAGATAATGACATGCTGAAATATTTAGTAGAATATTAGCAAGGTTAGACTCTTAGAGGTTAGGGAGGTCACTGTAAGGATGTCTGAGAGATGCTCCTTCGATTACTGACACCCAGAAGTCTCTTCTTCATTGGCCCCAAGAGCTGGTGCCAGAAATCAACAGCTGCCTGTTTGAACACGCACACACACACACACACACTCACACACACAAAGAGAGAGCTAGAGAGACTGAAGAACACCTCTCAGTATTAGGAATTGGACCATTGATCGGTCAGCTTTTAAAGGACTGACCTTTTAGAGAGGGCCGTATTGGCCCTGATAAATCTGATCTGGGGCCATCTGTGTCTGGGAGGGGAGAGAGAGAGAGATATAGGACCCCAGAGGAACAGAGGAGAGGAACGAAGGAGAGGAGAGTAGAGGAGAAGAGAGAGAGGAGAGGACTGTAGGTAAGGGTTCGACTCGTATTATGCAAGCATTTGTAGTGAAGGTGTCTCTGCCGTCTTAAAGACAACTGGAGTTTATAAGGCAGCATTAGAAGACTCATTTAATAGGCCATCAATACAAGGGCTTAATTGCAAAAGGACCATTGACAATGGCTTTAAACAGCTCTGAGTTAGCCAGAATGACTTAATGGAGATTGGATTGGCTAAATTGCCACTTCCGGGGGTGTAAATCCTAGTCTTTCTGCTACTAACCCCAGGCAAAGGGCTGTCAGGGTGGAGGGAGGAAGATCTGGTCTTCCGTTCCCTGTCCTTCACCGCTCCTATAACACACCCATAATGCACCCTGCTCTATCGGGGGGGGGGGGGGGGGGGGGTTCTTATTATTTTTCTTTAGCCGCTTCAATAACAAGCTGGTAATATTGTACAGCTGCAGAATTGTGTTTCATTCCTGTCACCTGAGCCAGTGTAATTACTCTACTCAATAAGGGTCGGAGAATTCTGTGGAGACGCCTCCACATGTGATA
>NC_061078.1:2154563-2157063 GCF_021917145.1 Hypomesus transpacificus | reverse complement strand
TGTCTGGTCCTTTATTGTCAACTGCACAATATTTGGATAAATGCAAAATGCTGAATGGTTAATGTATAACTGTGCCTGGCTTTCCACAGGAGGTGGTGTTTGATTTGTTAAGGTAGGAAAGAAAAGTAGGTATCTCAGGTATCTAATGAATGCTAACTCATCCCTCCCATACATTCTTGTTCCTAATCTCCTATCAACATATGTGCTAAAAGTCAACGTTATCCTTTCGTTGGAAATATCTCATGCCTATCTCACTCTTTCTTGCTTTTTCCTATGCCTGTATTCCTTTCTCCTTATTTTTGAGCAGTATTTACAGTCTTTTCTGTGTTTTACACTCTGTGCGTGTATGCGTATTTGTGTCTTTTGTGTGTGTGTGTTCATGGCAGTAGCCTGCTAGGCCCGAGCTGTTGTCGGAGGGGGAAAACATTGATTTTTTCTCCCCCCCTCTTATTTTCTCTAGGATTTTGACAGAATCATAGTGCCATGGAAACAAAGAAAGCGCTCTGCGACAGAGAAAAAGCTTTCATTTCAGTTTGAGCGAACAGTGGCTCACCAATGGCTACATCTCGGATAATCACACACACACACAGAAACATTTACACACTAAAAGTCGGCTGAATTTTGTGAAAACGAACAAAACGAAAGGTCATGGTCATGGGGCCTATTATTCTACAGGCACTAGCTTCTTTCCTAAGGAACGTGTTGCCAACCAAAATGCAAACACTGGATGACTGACCAAGAAAGGGAGAGAGATGCAGAGAGAGAGTGAGCGAGAGAGAGGGAGAGAGATGGAGAGAATACAGTATTTCCTATCAGATTGTGTGGACCAAGCCACAGACAGATTGCTCCTCATTAAAACATTTGACCCCGGAGATTAGATTTCAGAGATTCTATTGCATTTAGCATCTTTTTATCATTATTGAGATGGCAGGGAATCAAATCGATTCTGTGTCATATTAACTTGAGCCTCTCCAGATTGTCTGCAGTGTGTGTGTGTGTGTGTGTGTGTAACTCAGACCCACAGCTACAAAATACTGAAAAATTCTGAGTGTGTGTATGTGTGTACTGAATGTGTGTGTCTGTGCAGGCACATGTGAAAATGTCTGTGTTCGTGTTACCCTGGACTGCAATATGCTATATAGAGTTCATCTATCGAGCTGTTTCTGTAATTTGAAGAGAGTTGAGCTGAGAGTCTGTCAAACTGGACTGCTCCCATTGTTTGACTGGCAACCATTAGCCTTATTTAGGTGTGGACAGTCAGTGGTCAGTGAGGGTGGTTTGGTGTACGCCCTCCATTTTGTCCTGGTCACTCACTGCCCCTTTCAGCCAAATTTCCCATCTGCTAATATTTTCACGTCTCTCAGAAAAAAATCAATAGCAATAATTTTATAATTTAATAATTTATAAGCAATAATTTAAGTTTCTGACATATGCACACACACACACACAGATGCATGAAAATGACTGAAACACAATCGTATGCGGTCAAAAACAATCAGATGTAAGGTATTCACATAATTTAGATCTGTGAAAATGTGATTACATAATTATTCATTTTGGATTGAAGTATTATGTGTTTTAGATGTGTAAATGATGTAATGTGTAAATCATGTGTAAAACACACATCGTGTTATGTATGTAGTCACAATTTTCTTTCTAGCCCTCGTCAAATCTATAAGAAAAGTGTTGCAGGCATATTATTATGGACAAATATTACATTTAAAATATATGATCTGATGCTTCATTACCGTGGTAGTTGGTGCCGATGTGATCCCTTATGGCTAATGTTTAAGCTAACAAAGACGAGTTGAGACTTACAATCACAGAATCTCTCACAGATTTACATTCATGTACTCAAACCTAAATGAACCATGGAGTATCTTGTCAGTACCATTGCAAAAACAATTCTCCTTTCAAAAGAAATAAACATGTTTCATATTTTTTTCTATATCGTTATCTTCCATAGCCCACTTAACATAAATGCTGCTTTCAATTGGAATCTGTGCTGG
Organism: Hypomesus transpacificus; assembly: GCF_021917145.1. Lineage (NCBI taxonomy): Eukaryota > Metazoa > Chordata > Actinopteri > Osmeriformes > Osmeridae > Hypomesus > Hypomesus transpacificus. The sequence goes on along the minus strand of NC_061078.1, from coordinate 2,155,054 downwards.
AATGCTGTGTTAGTGATGGAAAGAGCAATATTGGAACTATCATACTGGATGTTGAAACAAATGAATACATCAATACATCGTTAACTAAAATCTGGTTTCTGGATGTCATCTTTCCACATCATCTGTTCTCTCGGAGGTTGGGTCCAGTGACATTCTGAGATCAGCAACATGGCTGACATCCATACTGCACCTAGCGGTCTCCCTTTGAGGGTATTCCAGCTGTAAGACCAACACATTGGCTCAAAAATCCATTTAGCACCACAACACACACTTGCACATAAAAACACGTATAGTACATGCACAGTGCGTGCTTTGAGATTCCTTTTTCGAGGAAACATTGCCGAGCCTGCTGTGAGGGACAATTAGTATAAATTCATCTGTCAGACCTTTCTGATTTCCCACAGTTTGTTAAACATGTGTCAGGGATTATAATGCCAACTGGATTAATTGATCTTCTTCACACGGACACACTCCCTCAATAAACAGAGAAC